>NC_057795.1:155976038-155989466 GCF_018294505.1 Triticum aestivum | reverse complement strand
TTTATAGAGCATGTCTTCACCAATAATGTAAGTTTGTTCTTCTCAAGCCTTCAAACTTTGTTGTTCATATTTGGTTAGGCATGACAGCAACAGTTGTTTATTTTTGGTGTTTGCATCAAATTGCATGTTTAAAGTTTATTATGTAGTTCATAAACAAAAGTTTGTCCTTCTCAATTTAAGTTTTCAGTTGTACAACCAAGTTCCTTCTTCATACCATGTAAATTAAAGTATACAGAGCAAGTGATCTTCTTTTGCACTGCATGTATGCTTCTGTTCTTCATCCGTAATCCACTGGTGTGGTGAACCTACCCACTACAGCACAATGTCATATTCTGCAATGTCTTAACTATGAACAATGTCATATCATTCTACTATTATTTAAACCGTATCTTTATTTGCCAATCTGAAATGGGATAAATTGACAGCACACTAACCATTGATACTTATGAGTTCTTGATATGTAATCCAGTGGTGTCATGAAGCTGCCAACTCCTTCACAATGTCATTTCCTACCATGTCTTGACCTGAACAATACCATATTGTGTTAATGCAATTTTAAACTATGTCACTTTATTCTCAGTAAGAAATGTGATGAATTGTCAGCACTGATACTTTTATGTGAAAAAACTGTCATCTGTCTGCTTGTTTATCTTTCAGAGTGAGGAAGATATAAGTGTTGAACAAGCGCAGTCTCATCATCTTGCTCAGCTGCTTGCGCTGCAGCTCCCCGACAGGGCTAACCTTTCTTGAACTCTATTGAAGTGTTGTCGATTTTGTATATTATTTTGTCGGTGTGTTTATTTGCACTGGTGGCGATCTTTGATGCCCAGTGTATGTAATCTGCTGTCTACTTGTGCTTTATTATCATAGTGGCGAACTTTGATGCCCAGTGGATGTAATATGCCATAATTTATTTATTGTATAGTCTAGGTTTTTTCTTATTCAAGATGCTGCAGTTATTTTACTGTATATATATCCTGTCTTCGCAGTAAATCGGCCAAACCGTAAAATTACAGTACATAATCGGGCCGTCATGCAATCACGATGTAGGTTGGGCCTGAAACATGACGAACAGCTCACGGGCCGGCAGCAGCCCAAAATGGACCCCGACCCATGATTGTGCGAATCAAATCACGGGCTTTTAACAGGCCAAAATTGTCTCGGTCCTTGTTTGGCCCAATCAGATATCGGCTGCGAGCAGGCAGGATGCAAACTGGGTCGTAGTTAGGCCCAACTATATGACGGGCTTTTAACAGGCCAAAATTAATATAGGGTCGAAATGTTAAACGGGCCCTTAACAGGACGAGACTAATATCAGGCCGAATTACTAAGTGGGCCTTTAGAAAGTGGGCCCAATAGCATAGCGTCCAGTTGACGGGCCGAAACTGATATGGGCCATAATTGAGCCCAAAGCCTCTTAAAGGGCCGGACCTGATCTGGGCCATAATTTGGCCCAGAACGTGGTAGGCTTTTAATGGGCTGGATCTCATATGGGCCATTATTAGGCCCGGAACGTGGCAGGACATTAATGGACCGGATCAAATATGTGTCGGCATTTGGCCCAAAACATGGCAGCCAGTTAATGGGCCGGCCTACTAGGGTCCTCAAAATCTTGTGGGCCTACAGCTGGGCCGGCCCATTAATGTCGGCGAAATCTCATGGGCCTTTAGCTGGGCCGGCCCATTATGATCCGCAAGAATCTTGTGGGCCTTTACGTGGGTCGGCCCATTATGGCACCCAAAAATCTTGTGGGCCTTTGCCTGGGCCGGCCCATTATGGCCCGCAAAATCTTGTGGGCCTTTAGCTGGGCCAGCCCATTATGGTCCGCAAAATCTCGTGGGCCTTTAGCTGGGCCGCCCATTATGGTCTGCAAAATCTTGTGGGCCTTTAGTTGGGCCGACCCATTTAAACTTGATGGGCCAGTCCACGTGTCAACATATCATAGGCGCGTCTCGCCCACTAGATGAGTGACACATGTGCCAACACGGACCTGACACATGTCTCCTCCAGCCAATGATGATTTTACACGTGGAAAATCCCCATTGGTCGGGGCTGTTAACGGGTTATCGGATCCAAAACCCGACCCGATAGCTTAACGGCGTTCCATTACAGTGGATGCCATGTGTCGGTCACCCTTGACAAAAGCACTTCTGTGACGCACGATTTATCATCATGGAAGTGGACACTTCCGTGATGATAATTTTGGTAATGTCATGGAACACTTCTACGACAGCACAGGTATGACTATCTTGATTCTGTCATAAATTTGTCATGGATGTACATGCATGACAAAAAACATGACCTACTGTGACAAACACGTATCATCACGAAAGTGTATTTTTTGTAGTGATAGCCACGGCCAGAAGCCTGAAAAAGAAACGGCAGCAACTTCAAGTTGATCAAGATTTACTCAATGATAGATGGACTAGTGTCCTGGCAGCCGAGGAATACGGCCTCGAGCGCCCAACTAAAAGTTACCCAAAACGCAGGTTGCTCTCCCAATTCAATGAAGAGGTCCCAGAGCCTATACCGACAGTGCATAACGTGACAGACGGGCCTGACCGACCACCTCATGGTCGGGACAGAGCGGCAACCCAAGCCGAACACCAACCTGCGCCACCTCGCCCTAGAGGCAGAGAAACAGCGGCTGCAGGATGCACGCACGACCTGCGACAAGACCTGGACAATAGAGCTGGTCATTCAAGATCAATTTATGGGTCACGAGGGTGTGCACCAGCGCAAGAAGACAAACATCAAGCCTGGCGCGGCACACACAACCTCACACGGGCCGAAAACCGCATACGGACTCCATCCGAACTGCGTTGTGACGTCACCCAATACAGAGGAGTCACACACCCTCTATGCTTCATTGATGAAGTAATGGAGCACCAGTTCCCAGAAGGGTTTAAACCCGTAAACATTGAATTATACGATGGCACCATAGATCTCGCAGTATGGATTGAAGACTTCCTTCTCCATATCCACATGGCCCACGGTGATGACCTACATGCCATCAAATACCTTCCCCTAAAACTCAAGGGACCAGCACGGCATTGGCTGAATAGCCTCCCGGAAAACTCTATTGGAAGCTGGGAAGACTTGGAAGACGCCTTTAGAGACAACTTCCAAGGTACATATGTTCGGCCCCAGGATGTCAATGACCTTAGTCACATCATCCAGCAACCCGGTGAGTCAACCCGGAAGCTTTGGACCAGGTTCTTAGTTAAAAAGAACCAGATTATGGATTGTCTGGATGCCGAAGTGCTACGTCTTAAGCTTGCGTTGGTTTTTCCCTTGAAGAGGAAAGGGTGATGCAGCAAAGTAGCGTAAATATTTTCCTCAGTTTTGAGAACCAAGGTATCAATCCAGTAGGAGGCTCCTTAAAAGTCCCACGCACCTACACAAACAAACAAGAACCTTGCAACCAATGCGATAAAGGGGTTGTCAATCCCTTCACGGTAACTTGCAAAAGTGAGATCTGATAGAGATAATAAGATAAGATAAATATTTTTGGTATTTTTATGATATAGATGGAAAAGTAAAGATGCAAATAAAAGTAGATGGTAAACTTATATGATAAAAGATAGACCCGGGGGCCATAGGTTTCACTAGTGGCTTCTCTCAAGATAGCATAAGTATTACAGTGGGTGAACAAATTACTGTCGAGCAATTGATAGAAAAGCGCATAGTTAAGAGATTATCTAGGCATGATCATGCATATAGGCATCACGTCCGTGACAAGTAGATCGAAACAATTCTGCATCTACTACTATTACTCCACACATCGACCGACTCCTGCCTGCATCTAGAGTATTAAGTTCATGAAGAACAGAGTAACGCATTAAGAAAGATGACATGATGTATAGGGATAAACTCATGCAATATGATATAAACCCCATCTTTTTATCCTTGATGGCAACAATACAATATGTGTCTTGCTGCCCCTGCTGTCACTGGGAAAGGACACCGCAAGATTGAACCCAAAGCTAGGCACTTCTCCCATTGCAGGAAAGATCAATCTAGTATGGCAAACCAAACTGATAATTCGCAGAGACTTGCAAAGATAACTTAATCATACATAAAAGAATTCAGAGGAGATTCAAATATTTCTCATAGATAAACTTGATCATAAACCCACAATACATCGAATCTCGACAAACACACCGCAAAAAGAGTTACATCGAATGGATCTCCAAGAAGATCGAGGAGAACTTTGTATTGAGATTCAAAGACAGAGAAGAAGCCATCTAGCTAATAACTACCCGAAGGTCTGTGGTAAACTACTCACAACTCATCGGAGAGGCCTTGGAGATGATGTAGAGGCCCTCCATAGTCGATTCCCCCTCCGACAGAGCGTCGACGAAGGCTCCAAGATGGGATCTCGCGGATACAGAAGGTTGCGGCGGTGGAAATAGTTTTTCGTGGGGCTCCTGGATGTTTTCGGTGTACGTGGATATATATAGGAGGAAGAAGTAGGTCGGTGGACGCGGGAGGGGCCCACGAGGGTGGGGGCGCACCCACCCCCACGGGGTGCACCGGGCACCCTCATGGCCGCCTCGTTCGTTGCTTGATGTCCACTCCAAGTCCCCTAGATTGCGTTTGTTCCAAAAAGATCGCTACCGAAGGTTTATTCCGTTTGGACTCCGTTTGATATTCCTTTTCTTTGAAACACTGAAATAGGCAAAAAAACAACAATTCGGGCTGGGCCTCCAGTTAGTAGGTTAGTCCAAAAATGATATAAAAGTGTAAAGTAAAGCCCATAAACATCCAAAATGGGTAATATAATAGCATGGAACAATCAAAAATTATAGATACGTTGGAGACGTATCAAGCATCCCCAATCTTAATTCTTGCTCGTCCTCGAGTAGGTAAATGATAAAAACAGAAATTTTGATGTGGGATGCTACCTAGCATAATTCTCAATGTAATTTTCTTTATTGTGGCATGAATGTTCAGATCCAAATGATTCAAAATAAAAGTTCATATTGACATAAGAAATAGTAATACTTCAAGCATACTAACAAAGCAATCATGTCTTCTCAAAATAACATGGCTAAAGAAAGTTCATTCCTACAAAATCATATAGTTTGGTCATGCTCCATTTTCGTCACACAAGAATGCTCTCATCTTGCACACCCCCGATGAAAAGCCAAGCAATTGTTTCATACTTTAGTAATCTTAAACTTTTTCAACTTTCACGCAATACATGAGCGTGAGCCATGGATATAGCACTATGGGTGGAATAGAATATGATGATGGAGGTTGTGTGGAGAAGACAAAAAAAAGAAGAAAGTCTCATGTTAATGAGGCTAATCAACGGGCTATGGAGAAGCCCTTCAATTGATGTCAACATGAGGAGTAGGGATTGCCATGCAACGGATGCACTAGAGCTATAAATGTATGAAATCTCAACAAAAGAAACTAGTGGGTGTGCATCCAACTTGCTTGCTCATGAAGACCTAGGGCATTTTGAGGAAGCCCGTCGTTGGAATATACAAGCCAAGTTGTATAATGAAAAATTCCCACTAGTATATGGAAGTGACAACAAATGAGACTCTCTATATGAAGAACATGGTGCTACTTAGAAGCACAAGTGTGAAAAAAGATAGTAGCATTGTCCCCCTTTTTTGGGCCTTTCTTTTTTTATTTGGCCTTTCTTTTTTTGGACTTTTTTTAAGGGACAATGCTCTAATAATGATGATCATCACACTTCTATTTGTTTACAACTCATGAGTTACAACTCAAAACTAGAACAAGATATGACTCTATATGAATGCCTTCGGTGGTGTACCGGGATGGGCAATGAATCAAGAGTGACATGTATGAAAATTATGAAGGTGGCTTTGCCACAAATACGATGTCAACTACATGATCATGCAAGACAATATGACAATGATGATGCGTGTCATGATGAATGGAATGGTGGAAAGTTGCATGGCAATAATCTCGGAATGGCTATGGAAATGCCATAATAGGTAGGTATGGTGGCTGTTTTGAGGAAGATATAAGGAGGTTTATGTGGGATAGAGTGTATCGTATCACGGGGTTTGGCTGCACCGGCGAAGTTTGCACCAACTCTCAAGGTGAGAAAGGGCAATGCACGGTACCGAAGAGGCTAGCAATGATGGAAGGTTAAGAGTGCGTATAATCCATGGACTCACATTAGTCATAAAGAACTCATATACTTATTGCAAAAATCTACAAGTCATCAAAAACCAAGCACTACATGCATGCTCCTAGGGGGATAGATTGGTAGGAAAAGACCATCGCTTGTCCCCGACCGCCACTCATAAGGATGACAATCTAAGAACACCTCATGTTTCAAATTTGTTACACAACGGTTACCATACGTGCATGCTACGGGACTTGCCAACTTCAACACAAGTATTCTTTAAATTCACAATTACCCAACTAGCATGACTCTAATATCACCACCTCCATATCTCAAAACAATTATCAAGCAACAAATTGATCATAGCATCCAATTCACTTCCTATGATAGTTTTTATTATACCCAACTTGGATGCCCATCATTATAAGACCAATTTTATAACCATAGCAAATACCATGCTGTTCTAAAAGACTCTCAAAATAATATAAGTGAAGCATGAGAGATCAAAAAATTCTACAAAATTAAACCACCGCCGTGCTCTAAAAGATATAAGTGAAGTACTAGAGCAAAACTATCTAGCTCAAAAGATATAAGTGAAGCACATAGAGTATTCTAATAAATTCCAAATCATGTGGGTTTATCCCAAAAGGTGTGTACATCAAGGATGATTGTGGTAATGTAAAAAGCAAGGACTCATATCATACAAGACGCTCTAAGCAAAACACAATCATGTGGCGAATAAAAATATAGCTTCAAGTAAAGTTACCGATAGACGAAGACGAAAGAGGGGATGCCTTTCGAGGCATCCCCAAGCTTAGGCTTTTGGTTATCCTTGAATATCTTGGGGTGCCATGGGAATCCCCAGGCTTAGGTTCTTGCCACTCCTTATTCCATAGTCCATCAAATCTTTATGCAAAACTTGAAAACTTCACAACACAAAACTCAACAGGAAATCTCATAAGCTCCGTTAGTGCAAGAAAGAAAAATCACCACATAAGGTACTGTAATGAACTCATTATTTATTTATATTTGTGTTAAACCTACTATATTCCAACTTCTCTATGGTTCATACCCCCGATACTAGCCATAGATGCATCAAAATAAGCAAACAACACACGAAAAACAGAATCTGTCAAAAACAGAACAGTCTGTAGCAATCTGTAACTTTCGAATACTTATGGAACTCTAAACATCCTACCAAAATAGGAAGTCCTGGGAAATTTGTCTATTGATCTACTTCAAAAAGAATCAACACAAAATCACGTTTCTGTGATTTACTAAAATTATTTTCGTGCACGTAAAAGTTTTTTTCAGCAGAATCAAATTAACTATTACCGTAGGTTATCCTACAGGTTCTACTTGGCACAAACACTAACTAAAACATAAAACCACATCTAAACAGAAGCTATATGAAAATTTTATTACTAAACAGAAGCAAAAAATAAAGAAACAAAAATAAAATTGGGTTGCCTCCCAACAAGCGCTATCGTTTAACGCCCCTAGCTAGGCATAATGATTTCATTGATGCTCACATAAAAGATAAGAATTAAAACATAAAGAGAGCATCATGAAGCACGTGACAAACACATCTAAGTCTAACATACTTCCTATGCATAGGCATCTTATAGGCAAACAAATTATACCAAGCAAAAACTAGCATATGCAAGGAAGCGGAAAGAAACAATAGCAATCTCAATATAACGAGAGGTAATTTAGTAACATGAAAATTTCTACAATCATATTTTCCTCTCTCATAATAATTACATGTGGGATCATAAGCAAATTCAACAAAATATCTATCACATAAAATATTTTCAACACGATCCACATGCATGCAAAGTTAACACTCTTCCAAAATAGAGGGATTAACATTAACTAAAGTCATGACCTCTCCAAACCCACTTTTATCAAAAATTTCATAAGATTGAATATTTTCCAAATATGTGGGATCTAAAGTTGACACTCTTCCAAACCCACTTTCAATAATATTGCAAACACTATTATCAATCTCATATTCATCATGGGGCTTAAATAAATTTTCAAGATCATAAGAAGAATCACCCCAATCATGATCATTGCAACAAGTAGTAGACATAGCAAAATTAGCATCCCCAAGCATAGGGTTTTGCATATTATTGGCATAATTGACATCAATATAATTTATAATAAAATCATTGCAATCATGCTTTTTATTCAAAGATCTATCGTGAATTGCTTCATAGAGTACTTCATCACAATTTTCAGATTCACGAATTTCAAGCAAAACCTCATAAAGATAATCTAGTGCACTCAACTCACTAGCAATAGGTTCAACATAGTTGGATCTCTTAAAGAGATTAGCAAGTGGATGAGGATCCATAAAATTTTAGCAAGCGAAGATGCAAGCAAAAAGAAGGTACATGGTAACACAAGATCGAACGGAAGGAGGGCAAAGAAAAGGCAAAGGTGAAGTGGGGGAGAGGAAAACGAGAGGCAAATGGCAAATAATGTAATGCGAGGGAGATGAGTTTGTGATGGGTACTTGGTATGTCTTGACTTGAGCAAAGACCTTCCCGGCAACGGCGCCAGAAATCCTTCTTGCTACATCTTGAGCTTGTGTTGGTTTTTCCCTTGAAGAGGAAAGGGTGATGCAGCAAAGTAGCGTAAGTATTTCCCTCAGTTTTTGAGAACCAAGGTATCAATCCAGTAGGAGGCTCCTCAAAAGTCCCACACACCTACACAAACAAACAAGAACCTCGCAACCAACACGATAAAGGGGTTGTCAATCCCTTCACGGTAACTTGCAAAAGTGAGATCTGATAGAGATATTAAGATAAGATAAATACTTTTTGTATTTTTATGATATAGATGGAAAAGTAAAGATGCAAATAAAAGTAGATGGTAAACTTATATGGTAAAAGATAGACCCGGGGGCCATAGGTTTCACTAGTGGCTTCTCTCAAGATAGCATAAGTATTACGGTGGGTGAACAAATTACTGTTGAGCAATTGATAGAAAAGCGCATAGTTATGAGATTATCTAGGCATGATCACGTATATAGGCATCATGTCCGGGACAAGTAGATCGAAACGATTCTGCATCTACTACTATTACTCCACACATCGACCGACTCCTGCCTGCATCTAGAGTATTAAGTTCATGAAGAACAGAGGAACGCATTAAGAAAGATGACACGATGTAGAGGGATAAACTCATGCAATATGATATAAACCCCATCTTTTTATCCTCGATGGCAACAATACAATACGTGCCTTGCTGCCCCTGCTGTCACTGGGAAAGGACACCGCAAGATTGAACCCAAAGCTAAGCACTTCTCCCATTGCAAGAAAGATCAATCTAGTAGGCCAAACCAAACAGATAATTCGAAGAGACTTGCAAATATAACTTAATCATACATAAAAGAATTCAGAGGAGATTCAAATATTTCTCATAGATAAACTTGATCATAAACCCACAATTCATCGGATCTCGACAAACACACCGCAAAAAGAGTTACATCAAATAGATCTCCAAGAAGATTGAGGAGAACTTTGTATTGAGATCCAAAGAGAGAGAAGAAGGCATCTAGCTAATAACTATGGACCCGAAGGTCTGTGGTAAACTACTCACAACTCATCGGAGAGGCCTTGGAGATGATGTAGAGGCCCTCCATGGTCGATTCCCCCTACGACGGAGCATCGACGAAGGCTCCAAGATGGGATATCGCGGATACAGAAGGTTGCGGTGGTGGAAATAGTTTTTCGTGGTGCTCCTGTGTCACGCCCAATATGCGACCCTATCCAAAAGGAACTCGAAGGTCCCACCAAGGATAGACCCGCATATTGAAATGCTTTTGCAAGGTGGATATCATTACATCAACATTACATAATAGGTGGGGATACATACAAAAGGCATACAATGCCACACGAATACAACAATACATCATACATAAGAGCAACATCCGACTACGGATGAAACACAAACAGAAGCTCAAACGACATCCACCCTGCTAGCCCAGGCTGCCAACCTGGAACCTATCCCCTGATCAAAGAAGAAGCAGAAGAAGAACTCAACGCAAGCAAGCATCGCTCTCGCGTCATGATCATCGCAAAACCTGTACCTACAACTGTTGTTGTAGTAATCTGTGAGCCACGAGGACTCAACAATCCCATTACCATGGGTATCAAGACTAGCAAAGCTAAATGGGAAAGGAAGGGGTAAAGTGGTGAGGTTGCAGCAGCGACTAAGCAAGTATGGTGGCTAACATACGCAAATGAGAGCGAGAAGAGAAGCAAAGGAACGGTCGTGAAGCTAGCAATGATCAAGAGGTGATCCTGAACTCCTACTTACGTCAAACATAACACAGAAACCGTGTTCACTTCCCGGACTCCGCCGAGAAGAGACCATCACGGCTACACACACAGTTGGTGCATTTTAATTCGGATCTGGTGTCAAGTTATCTACAACCGGACATTAACAAATTCCCATCTGCCACATAACTGCGGGCACGGCTCTCGAAAGTTTATACCCTGCAGGGGTGTCCCAACTTAGCCCATGATAAGCTCCCGCGATCAACGAAGAATATACCTTCTCCCAGGAAGACCCGATTAGTCTCGGAATCCCGGTTTACAAGACATTTAGACAATGGTAAAACAAGACCAGCAAAGCCGCCCGATGTGCCGACAAATCCCAATAGGAGCTGCACATATCTCGTTCTCAGGGCACACCGGATAAGCAAAGCGTACAGGAACCGACGTAATCCAAGTTGCCAAGGAATGGTCCCGCACGGTGCTCTAGTTTGGACCAACACTCGGAGGAGCACTGGCCCGGGGGGGGTAAAATAAAGATGACCCTCGGGCTCTGGAAACCCAAGGGAAAAAGGGCTAGGTGAGGCAAATGGTAAAACCAAGGTTGGACCTTGCTGGAGGAGTTTTATTCAAAGCAAACTGTCAAGGGGGTCCCATAAATCACCCAACCGCGTAAGGAACGCAAAATGCGGGAACATAACACTGGTATGACGGAAACTAGGGCGGCAAGAGTGGAACAAAACACCAGGCATAAGGCCGAGCCTTCCACCCTTTACCAAGTATATAGATGCATTAATTAAATAAGAGATATTGTGATATCCCAACATAATCCTGTCCACCTTGGAGAAATCTTCAACTTCACCTGCAACTAACAATGCTATAAGAGGGGCTGAGCAAAGCGGTAACATAGCCAAACAACGGTTTGCTAGGAAGGGTGAAAAGGTTAGAGGCTGACATGGCAATTTGGGAGGCTTGAAGAACAAATGATAGGTAGCGCAGCATAGCGATAGAACGAAGCAACTACCATAGCAATGATAGTAATGAGATCCAGGGTAGCAGTCATCTTGCCTGAAATCCCGCTGGGAAGAAGAACGATTCCATGAAGAAGATGAAGCCACGAAGACGAACCAAGCGAAGGCGAACGAATCCTCACGATTGCAACGAAACGGGGACTATCGAGAAGAAGCACACAACATGGTAAACACACCACACATATACATGACATGATGCACAACCAAGCATGATGCATGACCAAGCTAGATGAGGCTACTCATGGCAGGAGATGATGCAAACAAGAACAACACATCAAGGCAAGTTTAAATGAGGCTGGAAACAACATATAACAATTCCGGTAAGTCCTCATATGCAAATTTAGAAATTGGTCCATAACTGAATAAACCTTATGTTCAAGTTGTTAAACAGCAAGTTAAGATGCACCAAGAGAATCTACACAAAATTCTAGTCAAGTTACATATAAGGTTCATTTAGTTCGGAGCTACGGCTTAGAAGATATGAGCAAAACAAGTTAAACATGGCATTGATGCAAAATGCATACAAACATCAAGCAAACAATCTCAAAACAAGGATTCAACATGATAATATGAAGCTACATGCAAAATCAAGCAAGTTTCATATAGAGCACACTCAAAACGGAGCAACGGTTTAACACATACACTCTATACAAGTTTAAAAGACAAGCTGTCCAAAACAGCAACTAGGCAACTTACAAGCATCAAACCAATATGATACAACACCTCAACATAAGAACAAAATGCATGGGCATGATGTACAGGTAATGCATGACAAAACATGAACACTGAGCTATCTCCCGAAATCACTAGAACATGCTCAAAATGACATGGCAAGATTGCAAATAATAACAGTTTCGGTCATTAGCAGAAATAACATCAGGTTGCAAAGTTCAGCGCTATCAAACAACATGCTATAGGAACTTAACATGGCAAACAAAGGCATGGCATGAATCTGCTAATTGCATAGAACAAAAGTCCTTTACTGACCATGAGCCAAAAGGGCACAGAAAATATGATGGCACCCATGTAAACATAGCAAGTTTCATTAACAGATTCAGCAAACAGGGCATGGCAGGAACAACGATAAGTAGGCATGTTGGTGAGCTTGAACCACTCACCACAGAGCAATACGTGGCATGGCAAGGCAACCAACAGCAAGAACACATGTACATGAAGCTAAGCATGGCAAGAGCAAGTTCATAGGGTGCATGGATCACTAGCAAAACACATGGCAAAACTGAACTTAATGTTAACAGGTTGACAGCAACATTATTTGGCAACTTTGGAGCATGATTACAACAAGCTACAGGAGGTTATAAATGCAACCAGGTACATGGATGGATATAGCATGACATGTATAACAAATCATCCTTAGTGAACATCTCCAGATTCTGCATAGAATGACTTGTAGCAGCAGGTTTATATAGCAACAAAATATAGCAGAATCAGCCTAGCAAAACAGCAATAGCAAGTACCCTACTTAACAAGCTTGATGCACTCAGTACAAGATTCACAAAAATTAATGGATTACACCACAGCAAAGATGACATGATGAAGTACAAAACACATGTAGAGCTCATACCCATAGGATGCACACATCAAAAGCAACAAAAATGACAAATCATCAAGTTATAACAGTTTCAGCAAGTTAACATCATATAGCACTCTTGCAACGATGATAAGGGCATCAATATGGACTTAAACAAGCATGGCACAATGGAATGAAATGTAGATCATCTCACAGCGAACATTTTGATATATCATACGCACGAAACGGAGGTACGGATGCAGATTTATGATGCGATGAACATGGCATGATAATGTTAAAAATCTCAGGGACGGTGAAATCGGGGTCAACCTCGAGATCCGGATCTGGATCAGGCGCTCGTCGGGGATGACGTGGCGGCGGCCGGAGACGAGGAAGGAGAGGCTACGGGGCGGCGGCGCTCGCCGGAGGAGGTCGGAGGGGAGGGGCGCGGCGCCGGATGCGTGCGGCGGC
>NC_057795.1:155968637-155975697 GCF_018294505.1 Triticum aestivum | reverse complement strand
GAGCGGGCCGGCGCGGTGGGGAGGCGGCGGCGACACGTGGCAGGCGGGGATTGGCCGGAGGCGACGGGCGGACACGTCCGACTCGGGACGGACATGTCCGGCGGCGGAAGGTGGAAGAAGACTAGGGTTTGGGGGGATTCATCCACGAATTTCGGGGGAGGTGGCCTTTTTATAGATTCTGGGAGCTAGGAGAGTCCAAATGAGGAGCGGTTTTCAGCCACGCGATCGTGATCGAACGACCGAGAGCATGGAGGGGGTTTGGATGGGTTTTGGGCCACTTTGGAGGGGTGTTGGGCTGCAAGACAAAAGAGGCTTTTACGGTTACCCGGTTAACCGTTGGAGTATCAAACGACCTCCAAATGGCACGAAACTTGACAGGCGGTCTACCGGTGGTATACCAAGGCCGCTTGGCAAACCACGGTCCATTCCGAGAAAGTTTAACACCCGCACACGAAAAGAGGCAAAAGGGGAAGCCGGGGGACATAATAGTGTCGGATGGCAAAACGGACAACGGGGAAAATGCTCGGATGCAAGAAACGAACACGTATGCAAAATGAGATGCACAAGATGACATGATAAAATGCAACACTCAAGCAAGTGGCATGGCAACGATGGAGAATAACTGGAGGACATCTGGAGCATCGAATCCGGGGCGTTACATCCTGGATGTTTTCGGGGTACGTGGATATATATAGGAGGAAGAAGTAGGTCGATGGACGCTCGAGGGGCCCACGAGGGTGGGGGTCGCACCCACCCCCAGGGGGCATGTCGGGCACCCTCGTGGCTGCCTCGTTCATTGCTTGACGTCCACTCCAAGTCCCCTGGATTGCGTTTGTTCCAAAAAGATCGCTCCCGAAGGTTTCATTCCGTTTGGACTCCGTTTGATATTCCTTTTCTTCGAAACACTGAAATAGGCAAAAAAACAACAATTCGGGTTGGGCCTCCGGTAAGTAGGTTAGTCCCAAAAATGATATAAAAGTGTAAAGTAAAGCCCATAAACATCCAAAACGGGTAATAGCATGGAATAATCGAAAATTATAGATACGTTGGAGACGTATCATGAAGCCCTCGCTGCCTTCAAACACAGCGTCCGGGACGAGTAGCTTGCCCGACAACTTGGCCAAGAGAAACCAAAGTCCATGGCAGCCCTTATTGCACTTATGATTCGCTTTTGTGCGGGAGAAGATAGCTGGCTCGCTCGAAGAAGCAATAGCACCAACGACCCAGGCACCTCTGAAGTCAGAGAAGGCAATGGAAAACCACGACGCGATAATAACAAGCGTCAAAACAATACAGAAGACACGGTGGTGAACGCCGGATTCAGTGCCTCCAAATCCGGTCAGCGGAAGAAGCCATTCAAAGGAAACAAAGATGGTCCATCTAGTTTGGACAGAATACTTGATGAGCCTTGCCAGATTCATGGCACCCCCGACAAACCTGCCAATCACACCAACAGAAATTGTTGGGTGTTTAAACAGGCTGGCAAGCTCAACGCCAAACACAAGGGGAAAAAGGCTGCCCAGCGAGGACGACGATGAAGATCCTCACCCATCGAACACAGGGGGGTAGAAGCAATTTCCCCCCGAGGTCAAAACGGTGAAAATGATCTATGTCACGCACATCCCCAAACAGGAACACAAGCGCGCATTAAGGGATGTCGACGCCGTAGAGCCGGTCGCCCCAAAATTCAACCCATGGTCGGCTTGCCCGATCACATTAGATCAAAAGGACCACCCGACCAGTATCTGTCATGGAGGATCGGTAGCTTTGGTCCTTGATCCAATCATCGACGGATTCCATCTCACGCGAGTCCTCATGGACGGTGGCAACAACCTTAACCTGCTCTACCAGGACACCATCCGCAAAATGGGTATCGATCCGTCAAGAATCAAGCTCACGAAAACTACCTTTAAAGGAGTAATACCTGGCATAGAGGCCCGCTCAGGCTCCATAACGTTGGAAGTTGTCTTCGGCTCGCCTGATAACTTCCACAGTGAAAACTTGATCTTCGATATCGTACCCTTCCGAAGTGGCTATCACACACTACTCGGATGGACCGCCTTTGCTCGATTAAATGCGGTGTCACACTATGCTTACTTAACGCTCAAAATGCCCAGTCCATGTGGCGTTATAACAGTCAATGGAAACACGAAACACTCCCTCCGCATAGAGGAGCACACCGCAGCTCTCACAGTCGAGGTACAGAGCGGCCACTCTAAGCCGCACACCTCATCGGTCATCAAACTGCCAGACCCTTTTAAAAGAGTCCGGACAGTTTCACAAGCTAGTGGTTTGGTACATCTAGAACTAGACTAGCAGTTCCGCCTCCGCCGATCGCCGGGCACACCAGCGCGTGCATCATTATGCACTCAAAATACCTTGGGCACCGGCGGAGGCAAATATGGGAAGGTCTATAGTACGGCTCGGCCCTATATGATCTTCCACCCTTTTTTACCTTTTCACAGGTGCATTCGAGCCCATGCATCCTACGGACTTGCAAGGACTCACTCCGAGCCCGGTTCCGTATGAAAAACAAAAGACTGTTTCCTTCAAGGAACCCCTATCTACAGGACAAAAGCGGCGCATACGTGCGGCATGACATCCAAAGGACTCTTCAGACCAAACCTTATTTACAAGGACCTGTACTGAGCTTTTCACCTTGTTATTAGACCCCCTACATGTAAAATGATTTCGCTGCTTATGGTACCTCCCTGTACGATCACGTCTCGATGTATCAATCATATTCTAGTAGCGACATTTTTTCGATACCTACTTTACTTATAAAACTGTAGTCCGTCTCTCCAGTTGTCGCACATACCTCGACACCCATTGCCTGGGGCTCTATATGGCCACTCATGAGCCACTAAACAAAAGCTCGAACAGCTTTGTAGCACACTTCAGGGTCCTGATCATGGCATTATATGCATCGGCTCTGAATCATGTCTTTGGTCAATAGTTGGGTTGCCCGGCTCCTGTGTTTGCTACCTTACGTTCCGTTTGTTCGGCTAGGGTAGTAAAGGGAGAACTACTGTGATTGTGTTTCTGGTTCATCCGGTTAAGCACCTCAGTAGAGAAAGCCCAAAACTGTTTGTCATGATGTGGCGAGAGCTGGTCAACCATTCGGTGACTTACTAAATCTTTAACGATTTTCCGTTTTAAAGAAGGACTGTTTTTTTCAGTCTTACATGTAATGCATCCGCATTCGGATAGTCAAATACGTACCAGAGGCTATTTTATAGCCCCATCATCAAACTCCTATGGTTATGTGAGAGTGGTAAAGCCGTATAGTTCGATTGCCTGGTTCGACGCACTAACACCTCCGTCACGGACCAAGACGTTGGGTCAAGAGTGTTAATGTGCCTTTCCGAACACCCCCATAGTACCTACGTGGGGGTCGAAGCTGACGAATGGAAAACTCTCACGCATTCAAAAATACAGCCGCACAGGAGGAAACAATTTTAGATAATAGTGAAAATATATTACAAAGCCTTAAATTTCTATAGTGCACACGGTCGGGTCGTTCGATTACATTCACTCGAACATGATATCCTATGAGCATTGACCCTCTATCAAACGAGCACCCTCCAAGACATCGCTCAAATAATGCTCCGGTGTGCCGTGGTCTTTGCCTTCAGGGGGACCCTCCACAATGACAACAGCGGCCTTCATCTTGGCCCAGTGCACTTTGACACGGGTGAAAGCCCTCTGTGCACCTTCTATGCACACCGACCGTTTGATGGCCTCAATGCGGGGCACGATCGACATCAATAAGTCATTGTACCAGGCCAAAATAAGAGCTCAGAATGGATTCAGCCGGCCATAGCCGGAGTATAACCTCCTTCATGGCTGCTCTAGACATCTTGTGCAGCTCAGCCCATTGTGCCATCTGGTCGTTCAGTAGCGTTGAACGCTCCTGAGTCGCATATTGCGACCAGAACAACTTCTCCATCGTATGCCCCTCCTGGTCCCGGTAGAAATGTGCCGCATCAGCCGCGCTCTTCAGTAGATCCGCAAAGGAGTCTGGAGAACTCCATAGTCAATTAAGTAAGGCATACCTCTGATCGCCAAACTTAGACTGTAAAAGAAAGGGCTTACCAGCCGCTATTTGTCTGGCCTGTTGGAGCTCCTCGCGAGCCGCGCGGGATTCAGACCTTGCCTCTTAGGCATCCTGAAGGGCCTTGGTGAGTTTGGCCGCCTTCGCTTTATTGTCTTCCTCGAGGAGCTCGCACTTGCGAGTCGCGTCCTTGAGCTCTTGCTCAATCTTGGATACGCGCTCCTCGACCTGGCTCCGTGTGGCTTGTTCCTTCTTCAAATTGGCAGCCGCTTTCTCCGCGGCCGCATTGCTCACCCTTGCTTGCTCCTTTGCGCGGGCAAGGTCACTTCGGAGGGCCTCGACCTCCACAGCGCCGTCTGCCATTATGCATATAATGGTGCATGAGCCTCACTCTAGCAATTGCAAAACTAACTTGGTGGAATATGGAGCACTTGAAACAAACCTTGCACTTCGTCGAGCCATTTGCTAATCTAGATGTTGTCCTCATCGACCAGCTGCAGCTTCCGCTTGAGTTCGGAGACTTCGGCGGCCTGAGCAGTCGCCGCTAACAGTGAAGCCTAATAATTATCAAAAGGGCTAAAATTTTTACTTACTACGGGTACCTACAGACCCTCTGTTCGCCCTCCTTCATTGGCCAAACAAATACTCTGGGGCTACTATCTATATATAGATGGATTTGTTATGAAAAGAGGCTAAAAGACATTACATTGCATACCTCGAAGCGTGTTAGTAGGCTCGTGAAGGCTTCATCCAGTCCGCTCTTAGCGGACTGAACTTTTTCAACCACCGTACCCATTAAGTTACGGTGCCCCTCCAAGATGGATGCACCTTGCAGTGCATCCATCAGTTTGTTCGACGCCTCTGTATTGGTACAGGTCACCGTACCCCCCTCCTGCAGAGGGGGCTGCTGATCCGCTTCCATGACTGTATGGGTCTCTGGAACGGTATCCAGCTGAGGGTCCGATGACCCAGGACCCCCATGGCCGGTCTCCGTAGGGGTTGCACCCCCCATGTCTTCGGTAGCCTCCGGTGCCGCATTGATCGTCCCCCGCACTTCTCCGGGGGCCGGAGAAACCCTTTGGGACGACACCTCGAGATCATCCGCCCTAGGAGGCAAGGAAGCCCGTGGAGGAGTCTCGCTCTCCATCTTGTCTGGCGAAACATCCCCAGATGAAGACGTCCCTTAAGGAATGTCACGGGTCAGACTGCGGCATAAAAATTTGACATTATTCTCGTAATCTATAAAGAGGATTAGATATGAATGAGGCATCTAAAAGTACTCACGATTCAGCGAGGGGCTTGGTGCGGGAATGGTGCTTGGGACTAGCTTCAGTACCCGAATCCGAGTTATCAGAAAGGGATACGCTTCCCCTGTTGGGCGCCCCATCCTCTGGATCTATGGAGGCCGCTATCTTTTCCCCTTGGGAGGAGGGTTCTCTGCTTCCTCCTCCTCCTCCTCCTCCTCCTCCTCTTCCTCCTCGTCATCCTCGTCTTCGTCTTCCTCATCAGAGGAAGGGGCTTCGATTCCTCCGGACACGGCGCCCGAAGTCTCTTCGGGATGGAGGTCGCCTTGGGCCTCCTTGGCCTTCTTCTTCTTCTTGTCCTTCTTTGTTGGCGCCTGATAGGGCACCGGGACTAACATCTTCATTAACAGAGGATCGGTTGGGTTTTCGGGAAGTGGTGCCGGACAGTCGGACTGACTGAGGGAGTTCTAGATTAGGGGGTATCCGGACAGTCGGACTATATACTTTGTCTGGACTATTGGAGCGTGAAGATACAAGACTCAACACTCCGTCCCATGTCCGGATGGGACTCTCCTTTGCATGGAATACAAGCTTGGCGATCCGGATATTATATTTCCTTCTTTGTAACCGACTCCATGTAAACCCTAGCCCTCTCCAGTGTCTATATAAACTGGAGAGTTTAGTCCTTAGAGGGACGATCACAATCA
This sequence comes from Triticum aestivum, assembly GCF_018294505.1. Taxonomy (NCBI): domain Eukaryota; kingdom Viridiplantae; phylum Streptophyta; class Magnoliopsida; order Poales; family Poaceae; genus Triticum; species Triticum aestivum. Next base: position 155,969,692 of record NC_057795.1, on the reverse strand, counting down.
TAATCATCATGGGCTAGCTTCTAGGGTTTAGCCTCTACGATCTCGTGGTAGATCAACTCTTGTACTACTCATATCATCAATATCAATCAAGCAGGAAGTAGGGTTTTACCTCCAACGAGAGGGCCCGAACCTGGGTAAACATTGTGTCCCTTGCCTCCTGTTACCATCAGCCTAAGACGCACAGATCGGGACCCCCTACCCGAGATCCACCGATTTCGACACCGACATTGGTGCTTTCATTGAGAGTTCCTCTGTGTCGTTGCTGCAAAGCCTAATGGCTCCTTCAATCATCAACAACAATGCGGTCCAGGGTGAAACTTCTCTCCCCGGACAGATCTTCATGTTCGGTAGCTTCGCACTGCTGGCCAGTTCGCTTGGCCATCTGGAGCAGATCGACAGCTACGCCCCTGGCCACCAGGTCAGGTTCAGAAACCTGAACTACACGACCGATATCCATGGAGGCTTGATCTTCGACAGGTTCGGGCCTACGCCAGGAGCGCCGGACAATCACGATGAGCACGGCTTAGACCTGCTGTCGGACAACGCTCGGGATATCGCCCCTGCAGGAGCCCCGGACCTAAATCTGGAGCAGATTGCGTCGCCCGAGGACGGGTGGATGGACCCCGCCCCGCAGGCCACACACCCATCAGCGGTAGAGCCGAACACAGGCCTCACCCCTAAAGAAGCCTGTGACACCGGACCCCCGGACTCGTATCCGACTATAGGTTCTAGTCCACACGCACCCAAGCCCGCTGAACCTGGTTGGGCTCCGGTAATGGAGTTCACCGCCGCGGATATCTTCCAGCACTCGCCCTTTGGCGATGTGCTAAACTCGTTAAAATCTCTCTCTTTGTCAGGAGACCCTTGGCCGAACTATGTATGGCTCGAGTGGGAAGCAGGCGATGAAGGAATTCGTTGCCCACCCACCACCCACTTCATTGCCACGGTCGATGATTTAACCGACGTGCTTGACTTCGACTCTGAAGACATCGATGGTATGGACGACGATGCAGGAGAAGAACAGGAACCACCGCTCACGGGTCGGTGGACAGCCA